>NC_133791.1:13474534-13500372 GCF_003597395.2 Chelonoidis abingdonii
ACACACACACACACACACACACACGTATATATACACAGAGAACATGAAACAATGGCAATCAAATGTCCCATTTTGATTACCACTACAAAAAGTTTTTTTCTCTCCTGCTGGTAATAGCCCACCTTAACTGATCACTCTCATTACAGTGTGTATGGTAACACTCATTGTTTCATGTTCTCTGTCTATATATATATTTTCCTACTGTATTTTCCACTGCATGCATCCAATGAAGTGGGCTATAGCCCACGAAAGCTTATGCTCAAATAAATGTTAATCTCTAAGGTGCCACAAGTACTCCTGTTCTTTTTGCGGATACAGACTAACACAGCTGCTACTCTGAAACCTGTCATTGTCAAAGAGCCACAGTAACAGGTCAGCAGCCTCCTCTCAGCTCCCCTTGTCCCAGTGTCTCCCACTTGGCAGAAGCACCACCGATCAGCACCTAAACCTCCATCTCTGTGCCTCCCAACTGTTGTGATCAGCTGTTTTGTCTTGTGGTGTGCAGGGTGCTCAGGGGTGGGGTGTGTGGGAAGGAAGGGTGTGGCAGACCCAGGGGAAGAGGTGGGGGCCTTGGGGGGAAGAAATGAAGTGGGGCTGGGACCTGGGGCAGAGTGAGCACCCTGTAGCACACTGGAAAGTTGGTGCCTGTAGCTCCAGTTCTGGAGGCAGTGCCTAGACAAGCAGCCACATATTAACTTCTGAAGAGCCGCATGTGGCTCCGGAGCCTCAAGTTGGCCACCCCTGATTTAATGCATCTGCACGGGGGGATGAATTAAGATTGCACAGGGAAAGCAAAAGGCACCTACCTGCATAAAAGTCCACCCTCCTGCCAAATTTGGAGTCCTCTGAGCTAAAGTGTAGTGATACTAAAGCTAATCAAAGAAAAGGCCACCAGCATTTTTTTCACATTGGGCAAAACAATGTATGTTTTCCTTAGCTTTGGTTACTGAAACAGCTGAACCACGGCCTTTTAATGAGTTGGGCAGGTAACCGCCCTTTGTGCCTTTGAAAAATGTCCCCCGTGTATTTTCTCTTCTCCCGCCATCATTCTCTGTCCCATTTGTCCCTGGTAGTTTTATTAAATTCCACCCCCATCTGCTACTGTTTATTTTCAGTCTTTTTTCTTCAAATGCACGGCCTTTATAGAGCAGCCCTAATACGTCTCTCCTAATTAATGTCCAAGGTGAGCTGAACTCTTGAATCCACAATATTCAAAGAGATTCAGAATTAAGCCAAACTCATTCTAAATTCAGAGCACCTACTAAGTCATTAGCAGAGGTGATCTGAGGGGTAAGAGTGTTTCTGACAGAGGCTTTATAGTGTCAGCAAGAGACCAATAAAAGCAGGAGTGAAATTTACACCTTGGTCCTTGAGCAGAATTTACCATTTGAAGCAGTAGGCTCTTTGCTCCGGATTATGGTTCCATGCAGTGAAGTTGTGGGAGGTAGTGAGATGCAGCCTGTTTCAGTAATTATGTGTTTGCCTCAAAATGCATAACAGCGGTGGTAGAATGTCTGAAATCTACTCCAGCCGCAGCTGGAAGACATACCCCCTGCTACTAAAAAATAATCAAAACATTTACACCTTTATAATATGTGGTGCTCTCAAAACACTTTTGCACACACTAATTAAACCTCACCTCTGTTGCTAAGATGTTAATACAGATATTGTACAGAGGGGGGATGTGAGGCACTGGGTGCCTAGATGTCCTGATTTTATAGGGACAGTCCCAATATTTAGGGCTTTGTCTTGTATAGGCACCTGTTACCCCCACCCCTGAGTTTTTGCACTTGCTGTCTGGTCACCCTTGCTCTGGGGGATGGAACCTCCTAAATTTATGCTGAATTGAGAACAGAACCCTTGAGCCATCAGGGGTGTGAGAAAAGTTCAGGCTGCTGTAATGAAACCTATAGCTCACAGGAATGTCACTGAAAAAACATTACGCCTTTATAGGGCCATCCAAGCCCTGTGATATACATCTCTAGAGAGCAAAATGCACTTGCATTATCTTACCCTGCTTGTAACCAGAATCTTAAGGGAGCCAACTAAGGTCACTCAATTAGGGTGAACTGCAAAGAATGGGGTAATCAATCCCCAAAGCTGGTGGATATTCCAATACTTGGATTTACCAAGCCAGCACCAAAACAGCTTCTATAACACCTTACTAGTTATCCAGAAGCCAACAACACAGTTGCCTTAAAGTAACCCAGCCTCAGGCCTCCCCCAGATACCCAGGTCAAATATGATGATGCTTTCTGACCATCTTATTCATCATATAAAAAAGGTTCTACTAACCCAAAGGCTCAGATACATTACCTCGCAGGTTAATGAATATTCCAGATCTTACCCAAGTATATGCTTACAGCCAATTCTTATTAACTAAACTAAAAATTATTAAAAAAAAGAAGAGTAGGGTTAAAAGATCAGTGTACTGTGACAGACCCAAACCAGTGGGGTACAGGAGTCTGGCAGAGGGCAAATATACTGGGCACTGGATGAGTAGTTTTCTGTTCCCTGAGTGACCAGAGCAGGGGCTGCACTAGAATAATCAGGAACCTGCTAGAACCAATTAAGGCAGACAGGCTGATTAGAACACCTGCAGCCAATCAAGGGCCCTGGGTTTAAAAGGAGCTCCATGCAGTCAGGGAAGGAGCCAGGAGGGAAGTGTGTGAGAGGAGCTGGAGCAAAAGAGCAAAGGAGGCTGAGAGTGAGAGGCTGTGTGTGAGAACTAAGAAGTATCATGTGTTATCAGACACCGAATGAGGAAGGTCTTGGTGAGGATAAAGAAGGTGTTTGAGGAGGCCATGGGAAGTAGCCCAGGGAGTTATCAGCTGTCTCGCAGCTGTTACAGGAGATACTATAGACAGCTGCAATCCACAGGGACCCTGCGCTGGAACCCAGAGTACAGGGCTGGCCTGGGTTCCCCCAACTCCCAACTCCTGATCAGAACACAAGGAGGAGTTCATCCAGACTGTGGGGAATATCACTGAGGTGAGCAAATCTGCCAATAAGCGCAGGACCCACCAAGGTAGAGGAGGAACTTTGTCACAATACATGTAGACATGAGTCAATCTTGAGATTCAGATTCATAGCAGAGATGGGAGCTTTGTAGTTGCAAAGTATTCTTTAAGAAACAGTCCGTAGGTTTATAGTTCAATGTTAGTATTCAGGGCGGTCCACTCAGGACTGGGATCTCAGTCTTTGTGGCTTAGGCTTCCCTGCATGAAACCTCAAGCAGGTTTCAGATGACAAGCTCAGGGTCCAAGCCATTTTTTTATACAGTTTCAGGTTCCTTTGGGGAACAGTAGACACTCATTTCCTAAGCATTGCCAGTAATTATTCACACAGATTTTCCCACCATTCACAGATGATTTGCTATACATGTCAAAGAGGGATGAATACAGCAATATCCTGTGTTTACAGTTGATTTAAATGTTAAGATGTTCTTTTGATATCTGAATTAACAGAATACAGCATAGACAGGGATTGTTTGATTACATTGTTGACCACTACCAATATACATGTAAATACACACAAACATTATCTATGCATATGTTTTTAAAGGTTGAATTTGAGTCATTTATCCTGCAGGATGTTTAACTCTTTCTAGTCATGTGCCACACTGCTGTTCTGAATAAAGATGCTGTACCTCCAGACCCTGCCACAGTGCTTTCAGCATGTCCCTGGTGCCTATCTGGGCAAGGAGGAAGTTGATGCAGTGAATGTCCCCTGCCTTCCATCAACGTGCAGTAGAGATCTCATTGTGTTTTTTGATGTGTTTCAGAGCCATGTACTGACTATATCTGATTACTGTAAGCTGCGAACAATGATGTTAAATGAAGCACAGCCCCCCAGCTTGCAAGGAGCGTGATGGTGTGTATATACACACAGTACACCACACATGAACATTAAGCTCTGCTCCTTAGACAATGGAATATGGTGGCAGGACTGCTGTCTTCCCCACTTCTGCTACCCCAGGGCACACACCAGAAATCGAAACAACAACGAGCTGTTAGCCCATGTATCTGAACACTTCTGTCATGATCTGCCCCTTTCTGGGCCTGCACCTTGTTCCACACTGGTGTCTGTGGGTGCCAGTACAGTCCTCTTACACCTGTAAGGGTGTGTCTGCCCTGCAGTATAAGCTGGACTCTGACTCAGCCCACTTTCTGTATGCACATAAATCAGTCTGACTTGGGTCAGCAAGAACTCAGGATCCAGGTCCTAGGATCTTGTTACGGGGGTGGGTCAGAGGCAGAACCCCACTGTGACTCTGGTCTAAGCCCTGTTGTTTTGCAGCGTGGACGCAGGTCAAGCTGCACGCTTGCATCAAAAGGTCTGTGTAGCACAGTATCACCGTGTTAGCATAGCTGAGAGACACCCAGGTCCAGCAACTGTAAACCCAGATTCACAATGCAGGATGCAAGCCCAGATCCCACAGCCTCCTTACCCCTTTCAGGATACTTGTCTGTGAATAGTGGGCAATTTGGGCAGCTTTGTCTAACTCTTTGATGGACCCCGCACATTTCTCTTCAAAACCCACCCATGAAGACACCTTCTGACTTCTGGGTTTGAAAAACCTCAATATTTTTATTGTTATGTTTATGCTGGTTAAATAGCATTCAGTAACCCTTCTAGGTCCAGAGGGAAAGCCTGGTAGAGTTTCCCTTCTTGGTCATCATCTAGCTTCCAGAACCTCTCTAGGATCCTGCTCCCCATACTCCCTACCCCAGCCAGAAGCCAAGCAATGACCCTTCAAATTCCAAGCCTCCAAGGTTCCAAACCAACAGTCTGGGTGCAGCTTCCATCCAGCATCCCAGCCTGCTGCAGCACATGTTCTTTTATCTTTATCCAACAACATACCCCATCATACAAACTGGGTTAACACCACCTCTAACAATTTCTCATATCCTACAATTTCAACTTAACATACTCCCTTCTTGTCCTGAGAGGAATCTCTTCCAGATTCACCCCACCTCCCACCCAGCTCTTAATACATGCACCATAAATGCCTCTTAAACTCTTTTGTCTTGCTTTTCGTTGACTTTGGAGCCATTAGGGCGAATTACACCTTTTTAAGAGATAAGGGGAAGGCAAAACCCCCACAAAATTTTCTTGTGTATTTTTCTACATTAAAAATCTGAAATTGTTCACATATGAAAATTTCACCCAATACTTAAAAAAAAAAAAAGGAGGGGGCTGAGGGGAAAAATAAATTTTTGTGGTTGTATTTTGAGCCGTTGAGCATTTTGATTCCCATTTTGCAGAAGCGGAAACTGAGGCACAGAACAGTCAAGTGGCCCACCCAAGGTCTCCCCAAACAGCCTGGCCCATGCCCACTATCTGCTGCCTGACTTCCCCCGCTAGAATCTCCAACCCATCCAACCCCCTTACACCGTTCTAATTGCTCCTTGTCCCCTGACTGCCCTCCCGGGACCCCAAACCCTATCCAATCCCCCCGTCCCCTGACTGCCCCACCCCCTATCCACCCCCTGCCTCTGACAGGCTCCCTGGGACTCCCATGCCTATCCGACAGCCCCCTGACTCTCCTCTGGGACTGCTTGCCTCTTATCCAACCCCCCTGCTCCCCGCCCCCTTACCATGTTGCTCAGAGCACCAGGACTGGCAGCCGCACCACCCGGCTGGAGCCAGCCATGCTGCCGTGCAGTCTAGCGCACCGGGGCAGGCAGGCGGCTCGTGCAGCCACACTGCCCAACAGGAGCTCGCAGCCCCACTGCCCAAGGTGCTGCTGGCTCTCCGAGATGATGTTGCAGGGGAAGCGGGACAGCAGGGGAGGGGCTGGGGGAGCCTCCCCTGCCAGGAGCTCAAGGGCCGGGCAGCACAGTCCAGTGGGGCGGAGGTGCCCACGGGCCATAGTTTGCCCACCTCTGGTTTAGCTGCTTGTGGCTGTCTCAGGGAGGATGTGCTGGGACAAGGTGGCAGGAGTGAGGGGAGGTACTGAGCCTCTGCGGGGGGGCAGGGTGAAAGAGGCCACTGTCTCCAGGCTGCGAAGGAAGGTTCCGAGGGGTTCTACCTGCTTCCAGGCCCACTCCAACCCCTCCGGGTCCTGCTCCCTGTCCTGATCCTGCAGTGACTATTCCAGTCCCTCTGGTTCCCACTCTCACTTCCACGTTCCCCACTCCCTGAGCCTGTGAGTTTACAATATTTCCATCACGGGGGTGCCAGATGTCTGCCTCCCCTCTCCTTGGAGCACAGGATTGCCACCGTTCTAATTGCTGGTAAACAAACCTCTGAGACCTTGCCCCACCTCTTCACCCCACAGCCCTGCCCCCATCGCTCACTGGAGCCTCTCCATCTTTCTCCCCACCCCACCCCCATCCCCACCAAGGTGCTAGAATAATTTGTACAGTGTGGGAGCTGAGAGCCATTGAACCGAACTATAAAGCCTGTATAAGATGGAAACCACTTCAAGCCAGGGGTGTGTGGCAGCACCCTGAGTTCCAGCACCTATGTCTCTCCCCCCACGCTCCCCCTGAGCCGGGCTCTGTTTCAAGGCTGATATGGGAGCTACTGCAGCCTGATAAGGAGCCTACCTGTAGGTAGGAGGCAGCCCCCAGCTTAGCAGGGGCTGGTGTGGGTTGATGACCCAGTGCCTCCCCTATCCTGCGGTAACTGGACTTTTGGTGTCTGGTCAGATGTAAAAACGGAGCACCTGGCAACCCTGTAGCATTGGGCAGTGACTTGGGAAAACTGGGTTAAATTCCTTTGCTTTGACACAGATTTCCGGTGTGACAGTAAGCAAGGCACTTACTTTCTGTGCCTATGTTCCAATCTGTAAAATGGGCATAAATACTTCCCACCCTCACGGGCATGTTGTGAGGATAAATGTATTAAAGACTGTGGTGCTCGTATACAATAGTGGGGGCCATTTTAGTGCCTTAGATAGACAAGTTAGCCAACCCTTGTGCTCTTCTCGTACAGCACATGGGAACCAGCCATACGTCAACTTTAAGGCCCTTTTGCACGCTTAGGTGCACTGCCCACCCTGGCCCATCATGCTATGTGTTACAGTTTCATAGTCCTGCTTAGGCTGCAGTGTTTGTTTGCATCCTGATTTGTCGGTTCTTCTTCCCAGCAGCATTCCCAAAGACTGCGCCTGTGACTCACTAAGGATAAAATCATGCAGCGCTCTCTAAAGTTAGCATCCTTTGCGTCGCCAGATGGGATTTTTAAAATAAAGATGAATCCGCTGTCGCAGATGCTGCTGGGAGTTAACGCTTGGTCCCTTTTCCATGGAAATGGTCTTCCTTGCTACTTTACATTGAAATAATTGAGTCAGCAGCTGCTACCATCCTGACTGTGACACAACGGCTGGAGTTTAAGATATGTGTGTACACAACTCATCCCTCACCATCCTTCCCCCTTTCTCTTGGGCTTCTTGGATCCCTGACAATTGCAGACGGGCACGAGAGGGTTAAAGCAACCAACTTTCTCCTGCCTGGCTGAGTTAGCATTTCCCTGTGCTTCCAGGATGACTCCGAGGAACAGCCTTTGCATCACAGAACGGGGGGGGGGACACTGCAGCAGGTCAGAGGAAATGTTATTTAACGCTGGCTCCAATCTCCTCCCACTTGCCTGTTTGGCTGGGGAAAAGAGAGAGGCAGATCTGTAGTGAAGGAATTAACCAGGGACTAACGCCAAGAGCCAATACGATCTGTGACAGCAGAGGCTGCCTGCTGCAGACTGCTGCTGGATTCAGGAAAGGAGACAGAGAAATTCAGTCAGACCACCTGGAGAGGAAGGAGACCATCTTCCGTAGACTGCTGCAGGTGGAAGGTTCCCTGAAGCACTGTTCTGGCACTGACTTGATCAGCTGAAAAGACTATTTCATTCTGTGATCACCTGCTGACTGTGAAGTCCAGATATAAAAGCTGGACAGACTGACAGATCTTCCTGGTAACAAACATCACTGGATCTTGCAGCCAGGAGTCGACACAAGTATCTTTGCGTGTCCACCTAGCAGACTGAAATGATTAAGGCTTAATACCCCTAGCAAGCCCAGTTACTAAACCATTGGGAAAACTCTCTTCAAGGTCCTCACGTGGAATTGTGCCAAAGCTCACGGACAAGCTAATCACACAATTAGACACTGAAGTCGAATGAATACATGACTGCTCTGAGGAGAAACTTGCACGTTTCCTACAACTATCGCAGTCACCCCAAGAAGGGGGGAGTTAATCAATACCTATCTTTTTATGTCTGAGGCCCTTGGAACTGGTTAAACAGGTACAGCAACTCCTGAAGAGAGAAGGTTAGCCTCATTCCAAATAGAAATGACACCTGAGTGAAAACAGCAAGTGGTGGTGTTCCTTTCTTTGAAAAAGTAGGGGAAGAACCTTGGGCACTGAGAACAAGTTACCTAGCCAGGTGGTGGTCATCTTCTCCGATCCATCCAGGTTCTCGATCTGGGACCGTGGAGGAACAGGAAACTTCTTCAGAGGTTCTGGATTGTGTCACATGACTAATACAAAAGACCCTGAGAGAGCCATGGATGCTTTACCAGTGACCTCCAACTCTGCTGCAGGCCCTGTTACTTTCTCACAGGTCTTTGGCCAGCAATGTCAACTTATGGAAGCAGGTAAGAGGAGTATATATTTAATTTCCTAACTTGTTGCCCACTAATTGTCAAATTATCTTCTCCCCCAGATCCAGGACTTATCAAAGTCTGGGATTGTTCAAAGGAGTCTAAGGGATTTAAGCACCCAATTCCTTAGCTTCTTTTGAAAATCCCACCTTAAGATTCCTAAATCCAAATACTTACGAATTTGAAACCATGGCGTAGGATGGACATTATGCTGTTTGGATTAACATGCTTTGAAATCAGGCACTCTTGAGCTGGATGGTCACAGAGAAAGAGCGAGAGAATACCTTTGTCGGACTCTTATGACTAACAGAGGTTTTGGAGCGTTAGCTTTCGTGGGTGAATACCCACTTCGTCAGCGCAGGTAGTGGAAATTTCCAGGGGCAGGTATATATATGCTAGCAACAAGCTAGAGATAACGGTTTAGTTCAGTCAGGGAGGGTGAGGCCCTGTTCTAGACAGTAGAGGTGTTGAAAACCAAGGAGGAGAAACTGGTTCGTAATTGCGCAAGCCAATTCACAGTCTCTTGTTTAGATCCAGAGCTGATGGTGTCAAATTTGCAAACGAACTGAAGCTCAGCAGTTTCTCTTTGCAGTCTGGTCCTGAAATTTTTTTGCTGCAGGATAGCACCTTAAGGTCTGCATATAGTGTACCAGGGAGGGTTGAAGTCTCTCAACAAAAAACTCAGCGACCAGACTGCAAGAGAAACTGCTGAGCTTCAGTTCATTTGCAAATTTGACACCATCAGCTCTGGACTAAACAAAGACTGTGAATGGCTTGCCAATTACAGAACACAGTTTCTCCTCCCTTGGTTTTCACACCTCTACTGCTAGCAGGGCCTTCACCCTCCCTGACTGAACTAACTCGTTTATCTCTAGCCTTGCTGCTAGACAATATATATACTGCCCCGGGAAATTTCCACTACCTGGTTCTGACGAGTCGAATCACCGGCAGCGTGGCACAGGCCGGGGCTGTGCGTGTACGAGCGTTAGATGGCCCAGCGGTGAACCAGAGTGGATGGCATAAGTTTGTGTGTTAATGTTCTGTGAGGGGTGCGGGAGCGGGCCACCTCGTTGGGTGTCGGCACACAGTCTTCACACGCCGATTCGCATACCACCATCACCTCGTACACTAACCCACCTCACTCCGAGCCGTACCCAGCGACCACCACGATCCCGTACCTACCTAAAACAGAACTCCAGCCAATCGGAACTCAACAGCTGATCTGGCAGACTGATCGCGTAGCTACGACCCTTCCGAATCTAGACCAATAACCGAGACTCCGGCGTCCCGCGTATTACCCACGACAGCTGCACGCTCCAACCCTCTGATTAGTATCTATAAGGTGCCACCGGAATTCTCTGCTGCTTTCACAGATCCAGACTAACACGGCTACCCCTCTGATACTTGGTCCAAGAGAGGTTGCCACTGTGTTTTGAACAGTAAATGGTATTCATAGTAACTCAAGTTACTTAGAGTCATGAAGACAAATGATGCTGAAATAATTAGTCAAGCAAGGGCATGAGTGATAATTCCATTGCTGCATCTTTTTGCTTCATGTAACTTTTGTAGGAAAGTAGTTGTTTCTAACTGGTGACTTGCTGGCCAGGGAACACGGATTTGTACCATGATGGGGAGTGACTATTGTAGCATGATGCATCTCTGGTGGGTGGACCTTTGTTGAAGGTGTTCTGTTCTATAAAGGACCAGGTGACTATTAATTATTACAGTAGTGCCCTGGAGTCCTGGTCACGGACCAGCACCTCATTCTGCTAGGTGCTGTACAAACACAGCACAAAAAGAAGGTCCTTGCTCCAAAGAGTTTTACTGAGTTGCAAATCCCCTAGGGTGGGTCGGATTCTTGGATGCCCTTGTGGAGTCACATACAGCTATGTAAAACATAGCTAAATCAGAGTTCTCTCTCTGATTGTTCTTCACACTCACTCTGCAGAAGTGCAAACAGCTACACAAAGTGCAAGGCCATGAAAGACTAGGCTCACTGCCTTTAACTATCTTAATGTTTTGTAGCAGCGTCCACCGCCATTGTATCTGAACGCCTCCTGGGTTAATAAAGTGGCCTGCTATACAAGGACCATAGTGAAATTCATGAGTCTTAATTTCTTCTCCAGTTCTAGGTTAAAGGAAGCACTCTTCACACGGGGTGGAGAGAGAGGACTGGTAGTTGCAAATATTAATGATGACTTTACAATTAATTTTCTTAATCACATATTATGTCTACCTGATTTAGTGTCCATGTTGCCAAGACCCATTGGCACTTTCACATTACTGGTTATGACTACGGAATAGAACTTATTTTCTGGTGAATTTCTAGGAGTGAAGCTAGGACATAAACACCTAGTTGTCTTCCCTAGAAGATAACTTGAATATGTCCCCCCAGATCCTATTACAAGTTATGTTTAGACGATATTGTTACTGTTTAGAGGGTGAATTCTGAAAGAATTACACTGCATTATTCCTGCATGATTTCCGCTGAAATCTGTGGAAATTACCTAGATAAAGTTAAGACATATGGTGAGCTTCATTTTCTAGCTTGTGACTGTGTTGGGCTCTCAAAACAAATATCAGGGAATAATCCAGGCAGCTTTACTTTTCTCCCGTGCATATTTCAGATCATATTATCAATGATACCAAGATCATAGCCCCACTGGGCCACGTGCTGTATATAAACACACTTAAAAACAGTCCCTGCCCTGAAGTCTTGTGTTCCGAATCGCAAGACAGTCAGAGGATAGGAGAAAGCAAGTAATAGTAGCTTAACTTCTAAAAGGGGCAATTGAGACACACAGAGATGAAGAAACTTGCCCAGGGTCACACAGAAAGTTTGTGGAAGAGTCAATGTTTGGTAGCTCTTGAAATCAAGTTCAGTACCTCAACCATAAACTCATCTTTCCTTTAAATGGCTGTCTTCCATAATGTTGCCTAGATGTAACTGAGGACAGAATATGGCCCTGAGTAGAGCTGAGTGAAAGTTTGTGGCCAATTTTTTTGTGTGTCCATGAAAAATACAGATTGAATGACATTGAAATATTTCAAGAATTGGTCAGTTTTACTGAATTGTTCGTTTTGCGGGGGAGGGAAGAAACAAAATTTCTGAAAAAAAATGGAAACATTGATTTTTCAGATTAAAACTACTTTTAGTTTCAAAATATCCTTGAATCTTATTTGAAAAAAATTTCAAAAAGTTTTAAGATTAAAATTAAAATGAAAGGCTTTGATTTTGGTAGAACGAAATGTTTAATTTGACCCAAAATGGAATGTTGTAAAACTTTTTTAAAGTTACCAATGAACTGAAAAAGCCATTACTCTCACCACTCTAACCCTGAGAAGATAAATAGCAATGTAATAATGAACACTGGCAATGTTCTTTAGCCAACCACACGAAAACAAATGTGGATTTTGGCTGTGCATGTAATAACTCAGTAGTAGCAGCTGTCTGCTCCATTGGCTGCTTAGAATGGGGCCTCTGGTCAGCATGTGGAGGAAACCAGAGAAAACATTGTAACCAACCGGCAAATACTACCTGGATTTGCATGCCTGTACCTCTATTATGTATCTTGGCCACTCAGAACTTTGCAGACAGCAATGATAGATTCTCCTGTTCTACAACCACAGGTGTCTATCACAGGAGCTAAGAGAATCTCTGCTCATTCTTGAGGCCTATGGGACAGAGGAGCAGTTTTGATTCCATCCAGTACAGGCAAGTAGTTAAAATACCCAGTAGCCCTACTGATACGCTAACATTAAAATTCCTTCCTGCAAATCTCGGATAAGGAGTTGAAGCCAACTGAGATTCAGATGTCCTGCTACAAAAGGAAAGACCCAGTTTGTCATTTATAGCACTTTAACCTAAACCTGAGGGAGAAATCTGGTAAATGATACTGGTACTTCTTGTTGCTGGCTGGGCAGCTGGATAAGGATATGACCGTGTATATTGTGTCTTTAACCACTAGAGAGGGGTCAGGACAAAATTTCTTCCCAACAGTCCAGAAGTGTGGGAAGACTCCACTCCAGTTATGAAACTTTCTGGTCTAGGCCCTTTTGGACGTAATCTAGGCCATCTCACCGCTGCAAAACACAACTGCATGTGGAAAATGGATGTCCAAGGGAACCTTTGAACAACTAGGAGCAATTGTAAAGATTTAGCCACAGAACTCGGGGTGGGAAGGGTAAGGTAGGGGGCGAATGCTGTATTAATCTATATACCCTCCTGACTTCAAGTGGGTTCCAGCAGTTGCTATTGGGGATGCACAGGCATAGCTGGGGGCAGAATTTTGACCTAGGACTATTAACTAATGGGTATGTCTTTGTTTACCACCCCTCTGCAAAACTCACAAAGCCCTGCCACAGACTTCCTGCATGACCTTGGTCAAGTCACTTAGCCTTTCTATACCTCAGCTCCCCCTCGTAAGATGAGGATAATAGCGCTGCTCCTGCTCCCGGAGTGTTGTGAGGACAAATTCATTAGTATATGCAATACACTTGGATATGGTTGCACCTAGAAACTTCAGGGCCAAATTCTGCCTTCAGTTATATATATGCACCATGGACTTCACTGAGAGTATAGGGATGTAGAGTCCGACCCTGGGAGCCTAAATTTAAACACCAAAACATGTAGACCTCCTATATCACATCACTGTGGTTAACGATTTTTTGATTTTTTTTTCATAGCAATAGGATATGCTGAAATGATGAAAGGTCCAGACCTAATCTGAAATGTCAAAAAGTGCACCTGCAGAAATACCAAACTATCTAAATCACAGACTTGGCAGTGCACCTCCCATTAGCCCCTTTCAAGTTGTCTACAAGTGGCAAGATTGTCTATGGCTTGCCCTTTGTCACATGGAAAGCAGCAGACTTAGAATGCTTGAGCTGAGTTTAAATATAGAGGGTTCTGGTTTTTAGAGATCCCGCCAGTACCCTCCAAGACCCATTGAAGGCAATGGGAGCCCTTCCACTGATTTCAGTGGGCTTGGGATCAGGTGGGCAAATTTTCCCTTAAATTTCTTTAAGGATAGCAGGCCCACCAGTTCCCACACAGAAAACCAGCCCTTTGTGGGTAGAGCTCCCATTGCAAGTCAAGATTGCTCCTGGTGGAAGGTTTGCACAGGACTTCTGGGGGCCACAAAACTTGAAGATAGAAACTTTGATTGTTGAGGCGCTTTTATAACATAGCTAGTTTAAGTCCCTGGTTCTGAAAAAGCTCCAGCTTCCCAAAGTAATAAGTTATCATTGTAGCATGTATTCAGAGATGTTTGTGTCTAATGGAGAGTTGGTCAGATAAGGCATCATTTCAAAAGTAGGCCTTAATTCTGACTTGTTGCAGGGAATCCATAGGGAATAAGCAGGGCCAGCATTATGATGTTGGTGTTTCCCACACTCATGCCCTGTACTTCCTTCTCCTGTCTTCTGCATTCTCCAGTCCTCTCCCATCCATGCCTGAACTGCCCATTCTCCTCCCAACCCTTTGCCATGCTCAGCACTGTGAGGTCTGATCAACGTTAATCATCTGGGTTGAGGGTAAACGCAACTGTTTGCTATATCTACTGGCTGATACTGCAGTGGGCAGTGTAGTAACCGCCAACAAGGGACAGAACCTAAAGGCAAAAGAGGCAGAGCAGTTCAAGAGAAGGGTGGAAAACGATGACAGAGTCGACTCAATAAACTACATTTGGGGGTAGATCATCCTGAACTCAGATATTCCAGTCGGAGCATGATAGCAAGCAGCCAGTTGGATACAGTGAGCGACACGAAAAATCCTGCGAGAGAGCCTGTCCCATTCTCTAGGCCAAATAGGGGTGGATAAACCTATTTGACGCTTGCCCATCACTCGCTCTTACCCCATGCTTTTCATCTGTTGATCCTGAGGGAGGTCAGTGTTACTATCCCCATTTTACAGGTGGGTAAACTGAGGCATGGACTTGCTCAAGCTCACCCAGCAAACCAGGAACAGAACCCAGCTCTCAAGAGTCCCAGTTTAGTACTCCATCCCCTAAATCAAACTACCTCCCCTTAAGCAGTTAGAGCCATTTTTAAAAATTATTTTCTCTCCTCCTCTGAGCCGCCACTACAGTAATATTTGCAATGCATTTGGGGAGTGGAGTGCTCCAGAACAAGGCTTGAACTCCTTTTCTTCTGGATGCTCTCGCCTCCCCTCGGTCTCAGTTGGTGCTGGGGGATTTCAGCACCTTGCAGAATTGGGCTCCAGAAGAGCAGCCACTGTTTCTTGCATAATTAATTCCAAGTCATTTGTCATTCTCTACAGTACACTTCCCAAGATTGGGTTGCTGTATATTACTCCATGACTCACCGTTCCATAAATACATCCTGCATTAGGTTATTTGTCATTTTCCTTAATTCATCTTTGACTCACAGCTTTGTTATCCTGCAATATTTTTAATTTTGCCAACTAATTTTCCTTCATCAGTTAGAGAATGAGTAACACAAATCTCCACGTGACTTGAATGAACAAGGAGGGTCAGGTAGTTTCAAGAAGCCACTATGCTTTTGGATGCTTATGGGAAGCTTCTGCATCTTGTTCATCCATCATATAGACTTGTGCTCAGTGTGTGTGTGTCATGCATCTCACTCTAATGGCTGGTCCACAGCTGCAAGCAAGGGGACAAAGGGCCTGATGCAAAATCCATGGGAATATTTTCATGGACTTCACTGGGCTCTGGCTTGAACATTAGGGCCAGACTTTTAAAGGTATTTTGGCATCTATTGAAATCAGTAGGAGTTCAGGCCCAAATTCACAAAGGTTCTTAAGTGCTTAACCCACCAATTCCAGTCATGAAGAAGTAAACACGGTGGACTGGAGACTCCAGGAGCTGAGCATCTAGGGGCACATCCTCCCCACTTTCCTGGCTGCTCTAAGCATGATAAGAAGCATCCGGTTCTTCATTCTTCCGAGTTGCAGTCCTCTACGGAGCCATTCCCTCCTTTCCAGAAGCAGAGTTAATGCAGTACAGGGCCGTGCAGTTCACCTCCCAGGCATGTATTGCTTTCCTCCTCCCTGTCTGCTTGCAAGTACCAGTCCAAACAAAATCACTTAGAATGAGCACAAATCACTCAGCCCAGCAAGAGCAGAATGGACACAGTGAAGCTAAATATATTTTGGGCTTTTATATACCCACAAAATCCTTAGGCTGAATTCACGGAGGATGCAAATTCTTTTAAAGTTGGGGGTGGGAGGAGGAGAGAGAGATCTTCTCTTTCCTCTCTGCATCAGAGGAATGCCTGTGGCAAAAATGTTTTCAGCAGTAAGCAGAAAACTTAGCAGGGAACTAGAAATTGAATTGTCCCTTGTAGGAAAGGTTTACTGTTCCCTGTGTTGATGGTTCTGTAATGCAGTAATTCAGCTTTTGAGTGTGCAGCAGGCAACAGTTCTCTTCTGTATGGGCTCGTTACTGTTACAGAAGGCAGTAGAGTTCTGTAGTACCAAATATCAAGGAAGCGTCTTGATTTGTTACAGCGGATGACTAAATATGTGAAAAATCATGTGAATTTAGAGGTTGTGAAAGATACTGAACATACAGCTCAGCTGATCCTTTCTTATCCAGAGAACAAGCACAGCTTGGGTACAGCAGTACAAATTTCTGGTATGCTGTCCTATTCACACACCTCAGAATCCTAGCATTGGAACAGACCTCAGGAGGTCATCTAGTCCAATCCCCTGCTCAAAGCAGGACCAACACGAACCAGATCATCCCAGCCAGGGCTTTGTCAAGCTGGACCTTAAAAACCTCTAAGGGAGGAGATTCCACTAATTCTCTAGGTAACCAATTCCAGTGCTTCACCACCCTCCTAGTGAAATAGTGTTTCCCAATATCCAACCTAGACCTCCCCCACTGCAACTTGAGACCATTGCTCCGTTTACGTCATCGCACCACGAGAACATCTAGCTCACTCCGTCTGGAACCTCCTCAGGTAATGAAGGCCTGCGGCAATCTCCCACCTTACTCTGCGTTCGTGAGACTAAATAACCCCACTCCCAGCTTCTCTCCTTATAATCATGTGCTCTCAGCCCTTAATATTTGGTGCCCTCGTGCTGGACTCTCTGCCAATTTGTCCAATCTCTTCTGAGTGTGGGACCAACGACCAATACACAGGTGTGGCCTCACCAGTGCTGATAGGAGGGGATAATCACTTCTCCGGAAAGCTGCTATATCCTACTAATACCAAATGCTGTTGGCTGTCTGCAACAATGGCAACATGCTGACTCATATACCAGCTTCTCATCACTGTAATCCCAGGTCTTTCTGCAGAACTGCTGCTGTAGCGTTGGTCCCACCTGTAGCGTGCTGGATTCTTCCTATCCTAAGTGCAAACTCGCACTTGTTCTGTTGACCTGATCAGATTTCTGTTGGCCCAATTCTAATTTGTCCTAGTCCTCTGGACCTATCCACCCAATATCTACCCCAGCTATTAACCGCTCCAGTTTAGTGTCATCTGCAAACTTGCTGAGGGTGCAATTAATCCCATCATCCAGCTCATTAATAAAGATGTTGAACAAAAGTGGCCCCAGGACTGACCCCTGGAGCACTCCGCTTGATACTGGCTGCTCTGAAGTGGTCATCTCTAAGGCTGAGAAGGTAGTCCTGGCTCCATGGCCCATTAAGTCCTTGGCATCTTTGGAGAGAGAGTGGCAGAAGGCTGGCAGTGGTGATATTGTTGACTAGGCTGAAAATGACCAATTTTTGGAGACAGTGGTGAGATTTCAGAACAGTGCTAAGGAGATAATGATGCTTTACTGACAATATCCTTCCTCTGTTTTGTTTTATTTTATTTTTTTAATCTCTTTTGTGTTCTTGCTGGGTTTAATTATCCATTGTGCGGTGACTTTCCACACCTTTAACTCAAGGTTGGTGTGGGGCCGTTGGATAAATGTCACTTTCTTCCAAAGAGGTGAAGACTAATGGCATTCATCAGTGTTGTTTATTGAGAGCTGCATTATGGTGCTTGGAGTATCTCTGAAATAGAAAGAGGGGAAGGCAATGATGTAATGAGTTTGCATCCAAGCTGCATTGCTCACCTCTGAGGTGGGTACAATTGATCTACACCTGTCAATAAAGGACAGATTTCTTGAAGTAGCTCAGCACTCAGTGTGCAGCCAGCAGGTGGAGCCCTTTTGAAAATCTAGCACTAGCTGAGTGAGATGACCTGCAATGAGATAAAAGAGAAGTCTGTTCTCCTGGCTTTCCTGAAATGGATCTCTTCAAGAGGCAAGAGACATTTAATATATACATCATCGCCATGCCTAGCAGCCCCAGCATGGCATCAGAGGTGGGCCGTAAACAGGGTAGGAGAGTAGCTTTCCAAATCAGTTCAGGGAGGATGGTTTGTGTGTGAGGAGCAGCATGGAAGAAGGTGGGAAAAATTTGGGTTATGAGCTGGTAAGGAGGTGGATGAGGCTGACCTCATTAGTGGACCGGAGAATGCAGGAGCCACATGGTAAGCGATGAGAATGGGGCAATCCTAGTTTAAAATTATTGTAGCATTCTAAGACAATGGCCCTAAAACGAGTGGGAATATGACTGCACAGCTGGAGCATCTCAAATCATTACCGTGTAGCGCTCTGTTTTAATGCAGATGTAAATCTAGTTTTCAGCAGGGCGACCAGACAGCAAATGTGAAAAATTGGGATGGAGATGGGGGGTAATAGGAGCCTATATAAGAAAAAGACCCCAAAATTGGGACTGTACGTATAAAATCGGGACATCTGGTCACCCTCATTTGCAGTCATGTGAATTAACTGCTGCCAGACCAGACTGCAGTCTGGCAGCCACAGAAAAGGCATCCACAAGGAACAGGGAAGGGTCGGAAACAGATTTGCGTCCCATACAGGTTTACTGAGTGGTCTGCACCATAGTAAAGCAGTATCCTATTTCGTCTCAAATTCCAGGCCTAGAGCCCACTACCCCTAATGGAGTTCTGCACGCATGGGGTGGGGGGGAAGAGTCGAGTGAAACCCTTTTTAAGTAGGATGTTAAGTATCCTCACACCTCGTCGACTATCTGAAATGAGCCGTCTTGATTATCACTACAAAAAGGTTTTTTCTCCTGCCGATAAGTGCTCATCTTATTTAGCCTCTTACAGTTGATATGGCTAATTCCACCTTTTCATGTTCTGTATGTACAAGACTGTCTCATCTTATGCTGGGGTTATGTTCTACAGTCAGCACGTAAAGCGAAGATCGGGTATAGTCAAAATTACACTGAGTGTAATGGTGGGCAGAATTGCCTACACTACAGAAACAATATTTAAATTGTTATTTTTCCCCCTCTTTGTTTTGTTCTTGTTTTTGCTGACCGCATAAAACTGAAATTGCTCATGTTGAATGCGCCTAAGATGCGACAGACCTGTACCCAGTGGTGAGCTGGAGCCAGGTTGCGCAAACCAGTTGCTAAAGGGCTGGACAAACTCCGACCCACAGGACCATCCTGTCCGGCCCTTGAGCTCCCCGCTGGGGAGGCTCCCTCAACCCCTCCCCCCACCTTCCCACCTCTCAAAAAGCCTGGCTGCAGCACTTTGGACCGCTCCTGGGCAGCTCTGCAGCTCCTGCCACTTTGAGCAGCACAGTAAGGGGGCCAGGCCAGGGCTGAGAGGAGGAGTTGGATAAGGGGCAGGGAGTGGCTTGAGGGGACGGGGAATTGGGAGGGTTGGGTAGGTGTGGGAGTTCCAGGAGTTTGTGGTGGATGGGGGTCAGGGCAGTCAGGGGACAAGGGAGCGAGGCGAGTTGGATAGGGGGTGGGACCCTGGAGGGGTCTCAGGCTTGTATCCACCAGGCAGCTCTTAATAACTGGTTCTGTACCAAAAAAATCAGTGGCAGGGCCACCCAGAGGATTCATGGGGCCTGGGGCAAAGCAGGGGAGTGGACATAAAATAAAGGCGCCACCCGCTGTGGCGCTTGTACTCACCAGACGATGCTCTGAGTCTTTGGTGGCAGCGGGTCCTTTGCTCATTCTGCATCTTCAGTAGCACCAAAGGACCCGCTGCCAAAGTGCTGCTGAAGACCCAGAGTGAGTGAAGGGCCCACCTCCAAAGTGCCACCGAAGACCAGGACCACAGCTGGGTGAATAAAAATTCAAAAAAGTGCCTCTAGCCAGGGAAGGGATTCTTGGCCAGGGCTTGCAGGGCTCCTGCAGGGCTCAGGGCCTGGGGCAAATTGCCCCCTTGCCCGCCCCCCAGGCAGCAACAGTACTTTGACAGCGGGTCACTCACTCACTCTGGGTCTTCGGTGGCACTGAAGGACCCGCCACCGAAAACCCAGAGCAAGTGAAAGACCCGCCACTGAAGACCTGGTAGGGAACCGGTTATTAACATTCTGGCAGCTCATCACTGTACATATCTCCTTACTATATGTTCCATTCTATGCATCTGAAGAAGTGGGCTCTAGCCCACAAAAGCTTATGCTCAAATACACTTGTTGGTCTCTAAGGTGCCACATTACCCCTGTTCTTTTTGTGGATACAGACTAATATGGTTGCTACTCTGAAACATGCCTCCTATAATAACTTGCAGCCCACAGCTATATTCAGTTTCCACTGTAGACAAGCCAGCTGTGCATAAGTGTGGAATTCATCTGCACAAGGATTCTACACCGTTGGAACCCCATTTAAGCCTTAGTTTGAGTGGGACTTAAGTAGCACATAGATCTTGAGCATCCTTTCTGCACGGGGTGAATGTCACCAAATGTGAAGCTACTGATCGTTTTGTCTCCCTAGGTACAACATTGTTAAAACTGGCTCATGTGTGACATAGGCCACATAGTCCTATCAGAGATTCTCCTTTAGCTGTGTTTTGAATCTGAAGGATCTGTGTTCTGTTCTTATTATCAACAGGAAATTCCAGATGACTGGGTGTGCCACATGAGGGGTCTAGATGGCCACAGATTTTCATTATATGCTGGTCTGCCTTGTCTTTAGTTGGAAGACAACTACTAACTTAGAAAACCCAGCACTGAAGTGTATGAGAAGTCCTGCATATTGATAAATGTAACATTCAGCATAGCAAGTGAAATGGGGCCTTGAAAAAAGAAGGGTTTGTTATCGATCAGAAGTCTTTCAGTTAAACACCTGGCAGTTGTGATGCATAGCTAAAGTCGTTTGGTCAGGGATCTCTTACAGCAGAGAGAATTTTTTACAAATGAGCAAATATTAGGTGTGTTCCTGTGGATGACAGATTGTGCTTGAAGGAGAGTGGTGGCAAAAGGAAGAAAGGGTCAGAAATGTTTTCCTAACTGGGAATCTAGATGGTGGGGGTATAAGTGAGGAGTGGAAATCTAGGCTTATGGTGAAGACACATTCTCATTTCAGATGATAGTATGGATGCTGTGCTCCCTGCAGAAGCATACTGGGCCTTTTGTATCCAGCTGCAAACTGATACCAGCAGCTGGAGGACTGACTAGACATAGCAATTCTTTGGGCATGCCCCCCACACTGGGGGCTGGCAAAAGAACCCACTGTATGAGTGCTACCCACCTCGTGCTGTGGGAATCCTCAGGAACCCACTTCAGCTGCCTTTACCATTGCTTTGTGCCACAAATTGACCACAGTGGGGGCCCAGATCTGGCCCACTAATAGTTACAAGAGAGGTCTATATAGAGCTGTAAATAGTTAGAGCGCCAGCAGATGGCACTCAAGCATAGCAACATCATTGCTGGATTGTTTAGGATAAATACTTCTTGTGCAATGAAAATGACCCCCTCTCTGTGCAGCAATTTACATCAGCTGTTAATGGTAACTTTGCAAAGATGCAGTTTCGGTTGGACACATTTCTTCTGATGCCGCAACACCTTCCCCCTCCACTGAGCTGCCCAGCATAAGGGGATGTGACTTCAAGGTGGGTCACACACTGCACGTCATTCAAATCCCTAGGGAATGTGACATTGGCTATCAAACAACAAGTGCCTGTCCTCCTCCCCCACCCTGACACAAGTCAGACAGTTAAGTTTTTAGGACACTGACTGTCATGTTTGCCCTTTGCTGAGCTAGTTGAGTAAGCTGCAGCTGTAGACACTTTCTCTGCTGCTCTTCCATGCCCAAAGAACATCTGTTTTATAACATCTGCACATTGCAGCCTAGAAGGCTGCAGTAATAAATCTATGCTGTGTCTCCTTTTATGTTGCAGATGACTTGGGTAAATCCAGAGTCAATGATACGCAGCAGCGCTGGCTTTAGGCCTATTCCACCAGTTTCCCTGAATCAGGCCCTGCACTAAGAGAGCCCCATGCCCAGTGAGAATCCCTTCCCTGGCTAGAGGTGCCTTTTTAATTTCTACTCACCTGGCGGCACTTTCGGTCTTCAGCAGCAGGTCCTTCACTCTCTCAGGGTCCTTGACAGCACTTGAGCAACGGGTTCTTCGCTTTACTGGATCTTTGGCAACACTTGGGCAGCGGGTTCTTAAATGCTGCTGAAGACCTGAAGCGAGTGAAGGACCCACCGCCGAAGTGCCGCCAAAGGGTCAGAGCACCGCCTGGTGAATACAAGCCCCATGTGTTTATTTACATGTGCTTTTTTTTTTTTTTTAAATAATCCCTCCCAGGCCCCATGGAAACTGTTTGAAGTCGGCCCCGTACTTCCTAAAGCCAGCCATGAGGAACCTTAACCAAGCTTCAAGTGCCCTACCTTTAGGAACCCTTACCCTAGTGTGGAAAGCCCTACCCATGGGAACCCTTACCCTCGAGTGGGGCGCCCTACCCATCAAAACCCTAAATCTAGCTCCAAGTGACCTGCCCATAGGAACACTAACCCTATGGCGGGATGCCCTACCCATAGGAACCCTAACCCTAGGGTGGGAAGCCCTATCCATAGAAACCCTAACCATAGCTTCAGGTGCCCTCCCAATAAGAACCCTAACCCCAGCTCCAAGTGCCCTACCTGTAGGAACCCTATCCCCAGCTCCAAGTGACCTACCCATAGGAACCCTAACCAAGCTCCAAGTACCCTACCTATAGGAACCCTAACCCTAGGGTAGGAAGCCCTATCCATAGGAACCCTAACCTTTGGATGGGATGCCCTACCCATAGGAGCCCTTATCCTAGAGTGGGACACTCTACTCATAGGAACCCTAACCCTAGCTCCAAGAGCCCTACCCATAGAAACGTTAACCGTAGCTCGAAGTGACCTACATATAGGAATCCTAATGCTAACTCCAAAAGCCCTTCCCATAGGAACCCTAACCCTAGGATGGGAAGCCCTATCCATGGGAACCCTAACCCTAGCGTTGGAATCCCTACCCATAGGAACCCTAACCCTAGCTCCAAGTGCCCTACACATAGGAACCCTATCCCTAGCTTCAAATGCCCTACCCATAGGAACCATAACCCTCGGGCGGGAAACCCAACCCATAGGAACCCTAACTGCAAATGCCCTACCCATAGGAAGGCTAACCTTAGGGCAGGAAGCCCTACCTATAGGAACCCGAACCCTAGCTCCAAATGCCCTACCTGTAGGAACCCTAACCCAAGCTCCCGGTGTCCTACCAATAGCAATCCTAACCCTATGGCAGGAAGCCCTACCCAAAGGAACCCTATCCCTAGCTCCACGTGCCCTCCCCATAGGAACCTGAACCCTAGGGAGGGAAGCCCTACGCATCTGAACCCTAACTCCCAGTGCCCTATCCGTAGGAACCCTAACCTTAGCTCCAGGTGTCCTAGCCATAGGAACCCTAACCTTAGCTCCAGGTGTCCTAGCCATAACAACCCTCACCTGAGGGCAGGAAGCCCTACCCATAGAAACCCTAACCGTAGCTCCACGTGCCCTACCCACAGGAACCCTAACCCGAGGGTGGGAAGCCCTACCCACAGGAACCCTAACCCGAGGGTGGGAAGCCCTACCCACAGGAACCCTAACCCTTGCTGACACTGCCCTACCCATAAGAACCCCTAACCCTAGCTCCATGTGGCCTCCTCAAAGAAACCCTAACCCGAGTGCGGGAAGCCCTACCCATAGGAACCCTAACCCTAGGGTGGGAAGCCCTACCCATAGGAAACCTAACCCTAACTCCATGTGGCCTCCCTAAAGGAACCCTAACCCTTGTTCCCACTGTCCTACCCATAAGAACCCTAACCCTAGCTCCTCATGCCCTACTGTAAATGGGTGGGGACTCGCCACCCGTGGTGCCTCCTGCTGGTGACTCTGGGAATTAGCTCAATTCCAGTGGAGCTCCCCCTCCTGGTTGTGTCCCATCCGTTTTTTCTCCCCTCGCCGCTTCTGTCGCTGGAGCCGCGTTGCTCCCTGCTTGGCGGCGTCCTCTGAGGTCACTGCCCTCCGGCAGTGTCCCTTAGTCCATCTGCACCCCCTTCCGGGGGTTGGTGATCAGCAGTCCTCCACTCCAGCCACCATGTGCAACCACACACCCCAATGTCTAATCCTTCTTGTCAGGGATCAGGCGTAGTCTATAATGGCCGCTCCCTACTGCCGATGGCTGGATGTACTGCAAGGAGGAAGGGGGGGACCCAGGCCCACCCTCTACTCTGGATCCCAGCCCAGGGACCCTCTGGCATCAGCCTCACTGTCCTCTTCCTTTCCCCTCCTCTGTCTGTTCCCCTGGGCCTCTTCCCCTACAGCCCCTTGCACCCGTTATGCCCTTCCCTTCAGGGCCTGCAGCCTGGCAGCTACAGACTAGAGCCTTCTAGCCTCCCTGAGCCTGCCCAGTACTGCTCTGTCCATGGTGCTAGTCTTCCCTCTTGAGGACTGACCTTCCCCTGTCAAAGGCCTGAGACAGACTGACTGCTCTTGCTCAGGGCAGTCTATATATGGGTGAGCCAGGCCCTGATTGGTTCCCTTCAATCTGGGCCCTGACTGGCTCCCCATAAGCTCTTTTCTGATTGGCTCCTGGGCTGCGCAGGCACCCTGGCCTTCCACAGCCCATTCTCACAAGCAGTTGGGCAATCCTCCCCACTACACCTACCCATAGAAGCCCTAACCCTAGGGCAAGAAGCCCTACCCATAGGAGCCCTAAACCTAGATCCAAGTGCCCTACCCATAGGATCCCTAAACCTAGAGCGGGAAGCCCTACCCATAGGAGCCCTAAACCTAGATCCAAGTGCCCTACCCATAGGATCCCTAAACCTAGAGTGGGAAGCCCTACCCATAGGAACCATAATTCTAGCTCCAAGTGCCCTACCCATAGGATCCCTAAACCTAGATCCAAGTGCCTTACCCATAGAAACCCTAACCCCAGCTCCAAGTGACCTACCCATAGGAACCCTAACCCCAGCTCCAAATGACCTACCCATAGGAACCCAAAACCCAGCTCCAAGTGCCCTACCCATAGGAACCCTTACCCTAGGGCGAGAAGCCCTACCCATGGGAACCCTAAAATCTAGCTCCAAGTGACCTGCCCATAGGAACACTAACCCTATGGCGGAACGCCCTACCCATAGGAACCCTAACCCTAGCTGCATGTGCCCTATCCATAGGAACCCTAACCCTAGTGTGGGCAGCCCTACCCATAGGAACCCTAAGCCCAGCTTCAAGTGCCCTACCCATAGGAATCCTAACTCCAGCTTCAAGTGCCCTTCCCATGGGAACCCTCACCCTAGCTCCATGTGCTGTACCCATAGGAAACCTAACCTTATCTCCACGTGCCCTCCCCATAGGAACCTTAGCTCAAAGTGCCCTACCCGTAGGAACCCTAACCCTCGGGCAAGAAACCCAACCCATAGGAACCCTAACTGCAAATGCCCTACCCAGAGGAACCCTAAGCCTAGGGCTGGATGCCCTACCCATAGGAACCCTAACCCTAGCTTCAGGTGTCCTACCAATAGCAACTCTAACCCTATGGCGGGAAGCCCTACCCAAAGGAACCCTATCCCTAGCTCCACATGCCCTTCCCATAGGAACCCAAACCCTTGGGAGGGAAGCCCTACCCATCTGAACCGTAACCCTAGCTCCAGGTGCCCTACCCAGAGGAACCATAATTCTAGCTCCAAGTGCCCTACCTATAGGAACCCTAACCCTAGGGCGGGCAGCCCTACCAATAGGAACCCTAACTCCAGCTCCAAGTGACCTACCCATAGGGACCCATACCCTAGGGTGGGGCGCCCTACCCATCAAAACCCTAAATCTAGCTCCAAGTGACCTGCCCATAGGAACCCTAACCCCAGCTCCAAGTGCCCTACCCATAGGAACCCTAACCCCAGCTCCAAGTGCCCTACCCATAGGAACCCTAACCCCAGCTCCAAGTGCCCTACCCATAGGAACCCTAACCC